>NW_027362762.1:442999846-443004846 GCF_046119375.1 Phyllobates terribilis | reverse complement strand
CGCAGGAGCTCATAACACACACACACACACACACACACGCAGGAGCTCATAACACACACACACACACACACACACACGCAGGAGCTCATAACACACACACACGCAGGAGCTCATAACACACACACACGCAGGAGCTCATAACACACACACACACGCAGGAGCTCATAACACACACACACGCAGGAGCTCATAACACACACACACACACACACACGCAGGAGCTCATAACACACACACACACACGCAGGAGCTCATAACACACACACACACGCAGGAGCTCCTAACACACACACACGCAGGAGCTCATAACACACACACACACGCAGGAGCTCATAACACACACACGCAGGAGCTCATAACACACACACACACACGCAGGAGCTCATAACACACACACGCAGGAGCTCATAACACACACACGCAGGAGCTCATAACACACACACACACGCAGGAGCTCATAACACACACACACACACGCAGGAGCTCATAACACACACACACACGCAGGAGCTCATAACACACACACACACGCAGGAGCTCATAACACACACACACACGCAGGAGCTCATAACACACACACACGCAGGAGCTCATAACACACACACACGCAGGAGCTCATAACACACACACGCAGGAGCTCATAACACACACACACACGCAGGAGCTCATAACACACACACACGCAGGAGCTCATAACACACACACACGCAGGAGCTCATAACACACACACACGCAGGAGCTCATAACACACACACACGCAGGAGCTCATAACACACACACACGCAGGAGCTCATAACACACACACACGCAGGAGCTCATAACACACACACACACGCAGGAGCTCATAACACACACACACACGCAGGAGCTCATAACACACACACACACGCAGGAGCTCATAACACACACACACGCAGGAGCTCATAACACACACACACGCAGGAGCTCATAACACACACGCAGGAGCTCATAACACACACGCAGGAGCTCATAACACACACACAGGAGCTCATAACACACACACACACGCAGGAGCTCATAACACACACACACACGCAGGAGCTCATAACACACACACACACGCAGGAGCTCATAACACACACACACGCAGGAGCTCATAACACACACAAACACACACACACACAGGAGCTCATAACACACACACACAGGAGCTCATAACACACACACACACGCAGGAGCTCATAACACACACAAACACACACACACACAGGAGCTCATAACACACACACACAGGAGCTCATAACACACACACACACACAGGAGCTCATAACACACACACACACGGGAGCTCATAACACACACACACACACACGGGAGCTCATAACACACACACACACACACACGGGAGCTCATAACACACACACATACACACACACACTCAGGAGCTCATAACACACACACACACACACAGGAGCTCATAACACACCCACACACACAGGAGCTCATAACACACACACACACACACACACACACAGGAGCTCATAACACACACACACACACGCAGGAGCTCATAACACACACACACACGCAGGAGCTCATAACACACACACACACGCAGGAGCTCATAACACACACACACGCAGGAGCTCATAACACACACAAACACACACACACACAGGAGCTCATAACACACACACACAGGAGCTCATAACACACACACACACACGGGAGCTCATAACACACACACACACACACGGGAGCTCATAACACACACACATACACACACACACTCAGGAGCTCATAACACACACACACACACACACACACACAGGAGCTCATAACACACCCACACACACAGGAGCTCATAACACACACACACACACACACACACACACAGGAGCTCATAACACACCCACACACACAGGAGCTCATAACACACACACACACACACACACAGGAGCTCATAACACACACACACACACAGGAGCTCATAACACACACACACACACAGGAGCTCATAACACACACACACACACACACACAGGAGCTCATAACACACACACACACACAGGAGCTCATAACACACACACACACACAGGAGCTCATAACACACACACACACACACACACACACAGGAGCTCATAACACACACACACACAGGAGCTCATAACACACACACACACAGGAGCTCATAACACACACACACAGGAGCTCATAACACACATTCACAGGAGCTCATAACACACACACACACAGGCGCTCATAACACACACACACAGGAGCTCATAACACACATTCACAGGAGCTCATAACACACACACACAGGAGCTCATAACACACACACACAGGAGCTCATAACACACATTCACAGGAGCTCATAACACACATTCACAGGAGCTCATAACACACACACACAGGAGCTCATAACACACACACACACGAGCTCATAACACACACACACACGAGCTCATAACACACACACACACACGAGCTCATAACACACACGAGCTCATAACACACACACACACGAGCTCATAACACACACACACACGAGCTCATAACACACACACACACGAGCTCATAACACACACACACACACGAGCTCATAACACACACACACACACAGGAGCTCATAACACACACACACACGAGCTCATAACACACACACACAGGAGCTCATAACACACACACACACACAGGAGCTCATAACACACACACACACACAGGAGCTCATAACACACACACACACACAGGAGCTCATAACACACACACACACACACACACACATAGGAGCTCATAACACACACACAGAGGAGCTGATAACACACACACACACACACACACACACACAGGAGCTCATAACACACACACAGAGGAGCTGATAACACACACACACACACACACACACACACACACAGGAGCTCATAACACACACACACACACACACACAGGAGCTCATAACACACACACACACACACACACACACAGGAGCTCATAACACACACACACACACACACACACACAGGAGCTCATAACACACACACACAGGAGCTCATAACACACACACACACACACAGGAGCTCATAACACACACACACACACACACACACACACACACACACACACACAGGAGCTCATAACACACACCGAGGAGCTCATAACACACACACACACACACAGGAGCTCATAACACACACACACACACCGAGGAGCTCATAACACACACACACACAGGAGCTCATAACACACACACACACGAGCCCATAACACACACACAGGAGCTCATAACACACACACACACACACACACACACAGAAGCTCGTAACACACACACAGGAGCTCATAACACACACACACAGGAGCTCATAACACACACACACACAGGAGCTCATAACACACACACGAGCTCATAACACACACACACGAGCTCATAACACACACACACACGAGCTCATAACACACACACACACAGGAGCTCATAACACACACACAGGAGCTCATAACACACACACACACACAGGAGCTCATAACACACACACACACACACACTGAGGAGCTCATAACACACACACACACACACACACACACACACACACACACAGGAGCTCAACACACACACACACACAGGAGCTGATAACACACACACACAGAGGAGCTCATAACACACACACACACACAGGAGCTCATAACACACACACACACAGGAGCTCATAACACACACACACACAGGAGCTCATAACACACACACACACAGGAGCTCATAACACACACACACACAGGAGCTCATAACACACACACACAGGAGCTCATAACACACACACACAGGAGCTCATAACACACACACACGAGCTCATAGCACACACACACACGAGCTCATAACACACACACACAGGAGCTCATAACACACACACACAAACAGGAGCTCATAACACACACACACACACAGGAGCTCATAACACACACACACACACACAGGAGCTCATAACACACACACACACACACACCGAGGAGCTCATAACACACACACACACACAGACGAGCTCAACACACACACACAGAGGAGCTGATAACACACACACACAGAGGAGCTCATAACACACACACACATAGGAGCTCATAACACACACACACACACAGAGGAGCTCATAACACACACACACACACAGGAGCTCATAACACACACACACAGGAGCTCATAACACACACACACACACACACACACAGGAGCTCATAACACACACACACAGGAGCTCATAACACACACACACACACACACACACAGGAGCTCATAACACACACACACACAGGAGCTCATAACACACACACACAGGAGCTCATAACACACACACACACACACACACAGGAGCTCATAACACACACACAGGAGCTCATAACACACACACACACACAGGAGCTCATAACACACACACACACACACACTGAGGAGCTCATAACACACACACACACACACACACACAGGAGCTCAACACACACACACACACACAGAGGAGCTGATAACACACACACACAGAGGAGCTCATAACACACACACACACAGAGGAGCTCATAACACACACACACAGAGGAGCTCATAACACACACACACAGGAGCTCATAACACACACACACAGGAGCTCATAACACACACACACAGGAGCTCATAACACACACACACACAGGAGCTCATAACACACACACACACACACGAGCTCATAACACACACACACACGAGCTCATAACACACACACACACGAGCTCATAACACACACACACAAACAGGAGCTCATAACACACACACAGGAGCTCATAACACACACACACACACACAGGAGCTCATAACACACACACACACACACACACACACCGAGGAGCTCATAACACACACACACACACAGAGGAGCTCAACACACACACACAGAGGAGCTGATAACACACACACACAGAGGAGCTCATAACACACACACACACACAGAGGAGCTGATAACACACACACACACACACACAGAGGAGCTCATAACACACACACACAGAGGAGCTCA
>NW_027362762.1:442992346-442994846 GCF_046119375.1 Phyllobates terribilis | reverse complement strand
CACACACAGGAGCTCATAACACACACACACACACACAGGAGCTCATAACACACACACACACACACACACACACCGAGGAGCTCATAACACACACACACACACACACACACACACAGAGGAGCTCAACACACACACACAGAGGAGCTGATAACACACACACACAGAGGAGCTCATAACACACACACACACACAGAGGAGCTGATAACACACACACACACACACACACACAGGCGCTCATAACACACACACACAGGAGCTCATAACACACATTCACAGGAGCTCATAGCACACACACACAGGAGCTCATAGCACACACACACAGGAGCTCATAGCACACACACACAGGAGCTCATAACACACACACAGGAGCTCATAACACACACACACAGGAGCTCATAGCACACACACACACAGGAGCTCATAGCACACACACACACAGGAGCTCATAGCACACACACACACAGGAGCTCATAGCACACACACACAGGAGCTCATAGCACACACACAGGAGCTCATAGCACACACACACAGGAGCTCATAGCACACACACACAGGAGCTCATAACACACACACACAGGAGCTCATAACACACACACACAGGAGCTCATAACACACACACACAGGAGCTCATAACACACACACACAGGAGCTCATAACACACACACACAGGAGCTCATAACACACACACACAGGAGCTCATAACACACACACAGGAGCTCATAACACACACACACACACAGGAGCTCATAACACACACACACATTCACAGGAGCTCATAGCACACACACACACAGGAGCTCATAACACACACACACACACAGGAGCTCATAACACACACACACATTCACAGGAGCTCATAACACACACACACACATTCACAGGAGCTCATAACACACACGCAGGAGCTCATAACACACACACACACACAGGAGCTCATAACACACACACACACATTCACAGGAGCTCCTAACACACACACACACATTCACAGGAGCTCATAACACACACACACACACATTCACAGGAGCTCATAACACACACACACACATTCACAGGAGCTCATAACACACACACACACAGGAGCTCATAACACACACACACACAGGAGCTCATAACACACACACACACAGGAGCTCATAACACACACACACACACACAGGAGCTCATAACACACACACACACACAGGAGCTCATAACACACACACACAGGAGCTCATAACACACACACACAGGAGCTCATAACACTCACACACACACAGGAGCTCATAACACACACACACACACACATTCACAGGAGCTCATAACACACACACACCTTCACTGGAGCTCATAGCACACACACAGGAGCTCATAGCACACACACAGGAGCTCATAGCACACACACAGGAGCTCATAACACACACACACAGGAGCTCATAACACACACACACAGGAGCTCATAACACACACACACACAGGAGCTCATAACACACACACACACAGGAGCTCATAACACACACACACACACACAGGAGCTCATAACACACACACACACACACAGGAGCTCATAACACACACACACACACAGGAGCTCATAACACACACACACACACACACACACACATTCACAGGAGCTCATAACACACACACACATTCACAGGAGCTCATAACACACACACACCTTCACTGGAGCTCATAGCACACACACAGGAGCTCATAGCACACACACAGGAGCTCATAACACACACACACAGGAGCTCATAACACACACACACAGGAGCTCATAACACACACACACACAGGAGCTCATAACACACACACACACAGGAGCTCATAACACACACACACACAGGAGCTCATAACACACACACACACACACAGGAGCTCATAACACACACACACACACACACAGGAGCTCATAACACACACACACACACACACAGGAGCTCATAACACACACACACACACACACAGGAGCTCATAACACACACACACACACACAGGAGCTCATAACACACACACAGGAGCTCATAACACACACACACAGGAGCTCATAACACACACACACACGCAGGAGCTCATAACACACACACACACGCAGGAGCTCATAACACACACACACACGCAGGAGCTCATAACACACACACACACGCAGGAGCTCATAACACACACACACACGCAGGAGCTCATAACACACACACACACGCAGGAGCTCATAACACACACACACACGCAGGAGCTCATAACACACACACACACGCAGGAGCTCATAACACACACACACACGCAGGAGCTCATAACACACACACACACGCAGGAGCTCATAACACACACACACACGCAGGAGCTCATAACACACACACACACACGCAGGAGCTCATAACACACACACACACGCAGGAGCTCATAACACACACACACACGCAGGAGCTCATAACACACACACACACGCAGGAGCTCATAACACACACACACACGCAGGAGCTCATAACACACACACACACGCAGGAGCTCATAACAC
>NW_027362762.1:442977346-442982346 GCF_046119375.1 Phyllobates terribilis | reverse complement strand
ACACACACAGGCGCTCATAACACACACACACAGGAGCTCATAACACACATTCACAGGAGCTCATAGCACACACACACAGGAGCTCATAGCACACACACACAGGAGCTCATAACACACACACAGGAGCTCATAACACACACACACAGGAGCTCATAGCACACACACACACAGGAGCTCATAGCACACACACACACAGGAGCTCATAGCACACACACACACAGGAGCTCATAGCACACACACACAGGAGCTCATAGCACACACACAGGAGCTCATAGCACACACACACAGGAGCTCATAGCACACACACACAGGAGCTCATAGCACACACACACAGGAGCTCATAACACACACACACAGGAGCTCATAACACACACACACAGGAGCTCATAACACACACACACAGGAGCTCATAACACACACACACAGGAGCTCATAACACACACACACAGGAGCTCATAACACACACACAGGAGCTCATAACACACACACACACACAGGAGCTCATAACACACACACACATTCACAGGAGCTCATAGCACACACACACACAGGAGCTCATAACACACACACACACACAGGAGCTCATAACACACACACACATTCACAGGAGCTCATAACACACACACACACATTCACAGGAGCTCATAACACACACGCAGGAGCTCATAACACACACACACACACAGGAGCTCATAACACACACACACACATTCACAGGAGCTCCTAACACACACACACACATTCACAGGAGCTCATAACACACACACACACATTCACAGGAGCTCATAACACACACACACACATTCACAGGAGCTCATAACACACACACACACAGGAGCTCATAACACACACACACACAGGAGCTCATAACACACACACACACAGGAGCTCATAACACACACACACACACACAGGAGCTCATAACACACACACACACACAGGAGCTCATAACACACACACACAGGAGCTCATAACACTCACACACACACAGGAGCTCATAACACACACACACATTCACAGGAGCTCATAACACACACACACACATTCACAGGAGCTCATAACACACACGCAGGAGCTCATAACACACACACACACACAGGAGCTCATAACACACACACACACATTCACAGGAGCTCCTAACACACACACACACATTCACAGGAGCTCATAACACACACACACACATTCACAAGAGCTCATAACACACACACACACATTCACAGGAGCTCATAACACACACACACACAGGAGCTCATAACACACACACACACAGGAGCTCATAACACACACACACACAGGAGCTCATAACACACACACACACACACAGGAGCTCATAACACACACACACACACAGGAGCTCATAACACACACACACAGGAGCTCATAACACTCACACACACACAGGAGCTCATAACACACACACACACACACATTCACAGGAGCTCATAACACACACACACCTTCACTGGAGCTCATAGCACACACACAGGAGCTCATAGCACACACACAGGAGCTCATAGCACACACACAGGAGCTCATAACACACACACACAGGAGCTCATAACACACACACACAGGAGCTCATAACACACACACACACAGGAGCTCATAACACACACACACACAGGAGCTCATAACACACACACACACACACAGGAGCTCATAACACACACACACACAGGAGCTCATAACACACACACACACACAGGAGCTCATAACACACACACACACACACACACACATTCACAGGAGCTCATAACACACACACACATTCACAGGAGCTCATAACACACACACACCTTCACTGGAGCTCATAGCACACACACAGGAGCTCATAGCACACACACAGGAGCTCATAACACACACACACAGGAGCTCATAACACACACACACAGGAGCTCATAACACACACACACACAGGAGCTCATAACACACACACACACAGGAGCTCATAACACACACACACACAGGAGCTCATAACACACACACACACACACAGGAGCTCATAACACACACACACACACAGGAGCTCATAACACAAACACACACACACACAGGAGCTCATAACACACACACACACACACAGGAGCTCATAACACACACACAGGAGCTCATAACACACACACACAGGAGCTCATAACACACACACGCAGGAGCTCATAACACACACACACGCAGGAGCTCATAACACACACACACACGCAGGAGCTCATAACACACACACACACGCAGGAGCTCATAACACACACACACACACACACACACGCAGGAGCTCATAACACACACACACACGCAGGAGCTCATAACACACACACACACGCAGGAGCTCATAACACACACACACACACACGCAGGAGCTCATAACACACACACACACACACACACACACGCAGGAGCTCATAACACACACACACACACGCAGGAGCTCATAACACACACACACACGCAGGAGCTCATAACACACACACACACGCAGGAGCTCATAACACACACACACACGCAGGAGCTCATAACACACACACACGCAGGAGCTCATAACACACACACACGCAGGAGCTCATAACACACACACACACACACGCAGGAGCTCATAACACACACACACACACACACGCAGGAGCTCATAACACACACACACACACACACACGCAGGAGCTCATAACACACACACACGCAGGAGCTCATAACACACACACGCAGGAGCTCATAACACACACACACGCAGGAGCTCATAACACACACACACACACACACACACGCAGGAGCTCATAACACACACACACACGCAGGAGCTCATAACACACACACACGCAGGAGCTCATAACACACACACACACACACACGCAGGAGCTCATAACACACACACACGCAGGAGCTCATAACACACACACACGCAGGAGCTCATAACACACACACACACACACAGGAGCTCATAACACACACACACACACACAGGAGCTCATAACACACACACACACACACAGGAGCTCATAACACACACACACACAGGAGCTCATAACACACACACACACACAGGAGCTCATAACACACACACACACACACACAGGAGCTCATAACACACACACACACACAGGAGCTCATAACACACACACACACACACACACACACAGAGGAGCTCATACACACACACACAGGAGCTCATAACACACACACACACACACACAGAGGAGCTCATACACACACACACAGGAGCTCATAACACACACAGGAGCTCATAACACACACACACAGGAGCTCATAACACACACACACACACACGAGCTCATAACACACACACACACACAGGAGCTCATAACACACACACACACACAGGAGCTCATAACACACACACACAGGAGCTCATAACACACACACACAGGAGCTCATAACACACACACACACACACAGGAGCTCATAACACACACACACACACCGAGGAGCTCATAACACACACACACACACACACACACACACAGAGGAGCTCAACACACACACACAGAGGAGCTGATAACACACACACACAGAGGAGCTCATAACACACACACACACACAGAGGAGCTGATAACACACACACACACACACACACACACAGGCGCTCATAACACACACACACAGGAGCTCATAACACACATTCACAGGAGCTCATAGCACACACACACAGGAGCTCATAGCACACACACACAGGAGCTCATAGCACACACACACAGGAGCTCATAACACACACACAGGAGCTCATAACACACACACAGGAGCTCATAACACACACACACAGGAGCTCATAGCACACACACACACAGGAGCTCATAGCACACACACACACAGGAGCTCATAGCACACACACACACAGGAGCTCATAGCACACACACACACAGGAGCTCATAGCACACACACACAGGAGCTCATAGCACACACACACAGGAGCTCATAGCACACACACACAGGAGCTCATAGCACACACACACAGGAGCTCATAGCACACACACACAGGAGCTCATAACACACACACAGGAGCTCATAACACACACACACAGGAGCTCATAACACACACACACAGGAGCTCATAACACACACACACAGGAGCTCATAACACACACACACAGGAGCTCATAACACACACACAGGAGCTCATAACACACACACACACACAGGAGCTCATAACACACACACACATTCACAGGAGCTCATAGCACACACACACACAGGAGCTCATAACACACACACACACACAGGAGCTCATAACACACACACACATTCACAGGAGCTCATAACACACACACACACATTCACAGGAGCTCATAACACACACGCAGGAGCTCATAACACACACACACACACAGGAGCTCATAACACACACACACACATTCACAGGAGCTCCTAACACACACACACACATTCACAGGAGCTCATAACACACACACACACATTCACAGGAGCTCATAACACACACACACACATTCACAGGAGCTCATAACACACACACACACAGGAGCTCATAACACACACACACACAGGAGCTCATAACACACACACACACAGGAGCTCATAACACACACACACACACACAGGAGCTCATAACACACACACACACACAGGAGCTCATAACACACACACACAGGAGCTCATAACACTCACACACACACAGGAGCTCATAACACACACACACACACACATTCACAGGAGCTCATAACACACACACACCTTCACTGGAGCTCATAGCACACACACAGGAGCTCATAGCACACACACAGGAGCTCATAGCACACACACAGGAGCTCATAACACACACACACAGGAGCTCATAACACACACACACAGGAGCTCATAACACACACACACACAGGAGCTCATAACACACACACACACAGGAGCTCATAACACACACACACACACACAGGAGCTCATAACACACACACACACACACAGGAGCTCATAACACACACACACACACAGGAGCTCATAACACACACACACACACAGGAGCTCATAACACACACACACAC
>NW_027362762.1:442967346-442969846 GCF_046119375.1 Phyllobates terribilis | reverse complement strand
CATAACACACACACACACGCAGGAGCTCATAACACACACACACGCAGGAGCTCATAACACACACACACGCAGGAGCTCATAACACACACACACACGCAGGAGCTCATAACACACACACACGCAGGAGCTCATAACACACACACACGCAGGAGCTCATAACACACACACACGCAGGAGCTCATAACACACACACACGCAGGAGCTCATAACACACACACACGCAGGAGCTCATAACACACACACACGCAGGAGCTCATAACACACACACACGCAGGAGCTCATAACACACACACACGCAGGAGCTCATAACACACACGCACGCAGGAGCTCATAACACACACACACGCAGGAGCTCATAACACACACACACGCAGGAGCTCATAACACACACACACGCAGGAGCTCATAACACACACACACACGCAGGAGCTCATAACACACACACACGCAGGAGCTCATAACACACACACACGCAGGAGCTCATAACACACACACACGCAGGAGCTCATAACACACACGCAGGAGCTCATAACACACACGCAGGAGCTCATAACACACACGCAGGAGCTCATAACACACACGCAGGAGCTCATAACACACACACACACGCAGGAGCTCATAACACACACACACACGCAGGAGCTCATAACACACACACACGCAGGAGCTCATAACACACACAAACACACACACACACAGGAGCTCATAACACACACACACAGGAGCTCATAACACACACACACACGCAGGAGCTCATAACACACACAAACACACACACACACAGGAGCTCATAACACACACACACAGGAGCTCATAACACACACACACACACAGGAGCTCATAACACACACACACACACGCAGGAGCTCATAACACACACACGCAGGAGCTCATAACACACACACACACACGCAGGAGCTCATAACACACACACACACACGCAGGAGCTCATAACACACACACACACACGCAGGAGCTCATAACACACACACACACACACACGCAGGAGCTCATAACACACACACACACACGCAGGAGCTCATAACACACACACACACGCAGGAGCTCATAACACACACACACACGCAGGAGCTCATAACACACACACACACACACACACACGCAGGAGCTCATAACACACACACACACACGCAGGAGCTCATAACACACACACACGCAGGAGCTCATAACACACACACACACGCAGGAGCTCATAACACACACACACGCAGGAGCTCATAACACACACACACACACGCACGCAGGAGCTCATAACACACACACACACACACGCAGGAGCTCATAACACACACACACACGCAGGAGCTCCTAACACACACACACGCAGGAGCTCATAACACACACACACACGCAGGAGCTCATAACACACACACGCAGGAGCTCATAACACACACACACACACACGCAGGAGCTCATAACACACACACGCAGGAGCTCATAACACACACACGCAGGAGCTCATAACACACACACACACGCAGGAGCTCATAACACACACACACACACGCAGGAGCTCATAACACACACACACACGCAGGAGCTCATAACACACACACACACGCAGGAGCTCATAACACACACACACACGCAGGAGCTCATAACACACACACACACACACACACAGGAGCTCATAACACACACACACACACAGGAGCTCATAACACACACACACACACAGGAGCTCATAACACACACACACACACACACACACACACAGGAGCTCATAACACACACACACACAGGAGCTCATAACACACACACACACAGGAGCTCATAACACACACACACACAGGAGCTCATAACACACACACACAGGAGCTCATAACACACATTCACAGGAGCTCATAACACACACACACACAGGCGCTCATAACACACACACACAGGAGCTCATAACACACATTCACAGGAGCTCATAACACACACACACAGGAGCTCATAACACACACACACAGGAGCTCATAACACACATTCACAGGAGCTCATAACACACATTCACAGGAGCTCATAACACACACACACAGGAGCTCATAACACACACACACACGAGCTCATAACACACACACACACGAGCTCATAACACACACACACACACGAGCTCATAACACACACGAGCTCATAACACACACACACACGAGCTCATAACACACACACACACGAGCTCATAACACACACACACACAGGAGCTCATAACACACACACACACAGGAGCTCATAACACACACACACACAGGAGCTCATAACACACACACACACGAGCTCATAACACACACACACACGAGCTCATAACACACACACAGGAGCTCATAACACACACACACACACAGGAGCTCATAACACACACACACACAGGAGCTCATAACACACACACACACACAGGAGCTCATAACACACACACACACACACACACACAGGAGCTCATAACACACACACAGAGGAGCTGATAACACACACACACACACACACACACACAGGAGCT
>NW_027362762.1:442952346-442954846 GCF_046119375.1 Phyllobates terribilis | reverse complement strand
CACAGGAGCTCATAACACACACACACACACACAGGAGCTCATAACACACACACACACACTGAGGAGCTCATAACACACACACACACAGGAGCTGATAACACACACACACACAGGAGCTCATAACACACACACACACAGAGGAGCTCATAACACACACACACACACACAGAGGAGCTCATAACACACACACACACACACAGGAGCTCATAACACACACACACACACACAGGAGCTCATAACACACACACACACACACAGGAGCTCATAACACACACACACACACACAGGAGCTCATAACACACACACACACAGGAGCTCATAACACACACACACACACAGGAGCTCATAACACACACACACACACACACAGGAGCTCATAACACACACACACACACACACACAGGAGCTCATAACACACACACACACACACAGAGGAGCTCATACACACACACACAGGAGCTCATAACACACACACACACACACACACACACACACGAGCTCATAACACACACACACACAGGAGCTCATAACACACACACACAGGAGCTCATAACACACACACACACACACAGGAGCTCATAACACACACACACACACAGGAGCTCATAACACACACACACAGGAGCTCATAACACACACACACACACAGGAGCTCATAACACACACACACACACACAGGAGCTCATAACACACACACACACACAGGAGCTCATAACACACACACACACACAGGAGCTCATAACACACACACACACACAGGAGCTCATAACACACACACACACAAGAGCTCATAACACACACACACACACACAGGAGCTCGTAACACACACACACAGGAGCTCGTAACACACACACACACACACACAGGAGCTCATAACACACACACACACACACACAGGAGCTCATAACACACACACACACACACACAGGAGCTCATAACACACACACAGGAGCTCATAGCACACACACACACACACAGGAGCTCATAGCACACACACACACACACAGGAGCTCATAACACACACACACACACACAGGAGCTCATAACACACACACACACACAGGAGCTCATAACACACACACACACACAGGAGCTCATAACACACACACACACACAGGAGCTCATAACACACACACACACAAGAGCTCATAACACACACACACACACACAGGAGCTCGTAACACACACACACAGGAGCTCGTAACACACACACACAGGAGCTCGTAACACACACACACAGGAGCTCATAACACACACACACAGGAGCTCATAACACACACACACAGGAGCTCATAACACACACACACAGGAGCTCATAACACACACACACAGGAGCTCATAACACACACACACAAACACGAGCTCATAACACACACACGAGCTCATAACACACACACACACACACGAGCTCATAACACACACACACACAAACAGGAGCTCATAACACACACACAGGAGCTCATAACACACACACACACACACACAGGAGCTCATAACACACACACACACACACACAGGAGCTCATAACACACACACAGGAGCTCATAGCACACACACACACACACAGGAGCTCATAGCACACACACACACACACAGGAGCTCATAACACACACACACACACACAGGAGCTCATAACACACACACACACACTGAGGAGCTCATAACACACACACACACAGGAGCTCAACACACACACACACAGGAGCTGATAACACACACACACACACAGAGGAGCTCATAACACACACACACACACACAGAGGAGCTCATAACACACACACACACACAGAGGAGCTCATAACACACACACACACACACAGGAGCTCATAACACACACACACACACACAGGAGCTCATAACACACACACACACACACAGGAGCTCATAACACACACACACACAGGAGCTCATAACACACACACACACACAGGAGCTCATAACACACACACACACACACACACAGGAGCTCATAACACACACACACACACACACACAGGAGCTCATAACACACACACACACACACACACAGAGGAGCTCATACACACACACACAGGAGCTCATAACACACACACACACACACACACGAGCTCATAACACACACACACACAGGAGCTCATAACACACACAGGAGCTCATAACACACACACACAGGAGCTCATAACACACACACACACACGAGCTCATAACACACACACACACACAGGAGCTCATAACACACACACACACACAGGAGCTCATAACACACACACACAGGAGCTCATAACACACACACACAGGAGCTCATAACACACACACACACACACAGGAGCTCATAACACACACACACACAGGAGCTCATAACACACACACACACACAGGAGCTCATAACACACACACACACACAGGAGCTCATAACACACACACACACAAGAGCTCATAACACACACACAGGAGCTCATAACACACACACACACCGAGGAGCTCATAACACACACACACACACACACACACACACACACA
>NW_027362762.1:442947346-442949846 GCF_046119375.1 Phyllobates terribilis | reverse complement strand
ACAGGAGCTCATAACACACACACACACAGGAGCTCATAACACACACACACAGGAGCACATAACACACACACACAGGAGCTCATAACACACACACACACAGGAGCTCATAACACACACACACACACGAGCTCATAACATACACACACAAACAGGAGCTCATAACACACACACACACACAGGAGCTCATAACACACACACACACACACAGGAGCTCATAACACACACACACACAGGAGCTCATAACACACACACACACACCGAGGAGCTCATAACACACACACACACACAGAGGAGCTCAACACACACACACAGAGGAGCTCAACACACACACACAGAGGAGCTGATAACACACACACACAGAGGAGCTCATAACACACACACACACACAGAGGAGCTCATAACACACACACACACAGGAGCTCATAACACACACACACAGGAGCTCATAACACACACACACACACACACACACACACACAGGAGCTCATAACACACACACACACACACAGGAGCTCATAACACACACACAAACAGGAGCTCATACACACACACACACACACACACACAGGAGCTCATAACACACACACACAGGAGCTCATAACACACACACACAGGAGCTCATAACACACACACACAGGAGCTCATAACACACACACAGGAGCTCATAACACACACACACACACACACACAGGAGCTCATAACACACACACACACACTGAGGAGCTCATAACACACACACACAGAGGAGCTGATAACACACACACACAGAGGAGCTCATAACACACACACACACACAGAGGAGCTCATAACACACACACACACACACACAGAGGAGCTCATAACACACACACACACACAGAGGAGCTCATAACACACACACACACACACAGAGGAGCTCATAACACACACACACAGTGGAGCTCATAACACACACACACAGAGGAGCTCATAACACACACACACACAGGAGCTCATAACACACACACACAGGAGCTCATAACACACACACACACAGGAGCTCATAACACACACACACACAGGAGCTCATAACACACACACACAGGAGCTCATAACACACACACACAAACAGGAGCTCATAACACACACACACACAGGAGCTCATAACACACACACACACACACACACACACAGGAGCTCATAACACACACACACACACAGGAGCTCATAACACACACACACACACAGGAGCTCATAACACACACACACACACCGAGGAGCTCATAACACACACACACACACACACACACACACACACACACAGAGGAGCTCAACACACACACACACAGAGGAGCTCATAACACACACACACACAGAGGAGCTCATAACACACACACACACAGAGGAGCTCATAACACACACACACACACACACACACAGGAGCTCATAACACACACACACAGGAGCTCATAACACACACACACAGGAGCTCATAACACACACACACACACACACAGGAGCTCATAACACCCACACAAACAGGAGCTCATAACACACACACACTCAGGAGCTCATAACACACACACACACACACACACAGGAGCTCATAACACACACACACACCGAGGAGCTCATAACACACACACACACACACACAGGAGCTCATAACACCCACACAAACAGGAGCTCATAACACACACACACTCAGGAGCTCATAACACACACACACACACACACACAGGAGCTCATAACACACACACACACCGAGGAGCTCATAACACACACACACACACACACAGGAGCTCGTAACACACACACACAGGAGCTCATAACACACACACACAGGAGCTCATAACACACACACACAGGAGCTCATAACACACACACACAGGAGCTCATAACACACACACACAGGAGCTCATAACACACACACACAGGAGCTCATAACACACACACACACGAGCTCATAACACACACACACGAGCTCATAACACACACACACAAACAGGAGCTCATAACACACACAGGAGCTCATAACACACACACACACACACACAGGAGCTCATAACACACACACACAGGAGCTCAACACACACACACACACACAGAGGAGCTGATAACACACACACACAGAGGAGCTCATAACACACACACACACACACAGAGGAGCTCATAACACACACACACAGGAGCTCATAACACACACACAGGAGCTCATAACACACACACACACACACACACAGGAGCTCATAACACACACACACACACGAGCTCATAACACACACACACACAGGAGCTCATAACACACACACACACACAGGAGCTCATAACACACACACACACACACAGGAGCTCATAACACACACACACACACACAGGAGCTCATAACACACACACACACACAGGAGCTCATAACACACACACACACACACACAGGAGCTCATAACACACACACACACACAGGAGCTCATAACACACACACACACACACACAGGAGCTCATAACACACACACACACACACAGGAGCTCATAACACACACAC
>NW_027362762.1:442922346-442924846 GCF_046119375.1 Phyllobates terribilis | reverse complement strand
CATAACACACACAGGAGCGCATAACACACACACACAGGAGCTCATAACACACACACACAGGAGCTCATAACATACACACACACACACACACACACACAGGAGCTCATAACACACACACACGAGCTCATAACACACACACACAGGAGCTCGTAACACACACACACAGGAGCTCATAACACACACACACACACGAGCTCATAACACACACACACACACGGAGGAGCTCATAACACACACACACAGAGGAGCTCATAACACACACACACAGAGGAGCTCATAACACACACACACACACACACAGAGGATCTCATAACACACACACACAGAGGAGCTCATAACACACACACACACACACACAGAGGAGCTCATAACACACACACACACACAGAGGAGCTCATAACACACACACACACACAGAGGAGCTCATAACACACACACACACACACAGGAGCTCATAACACACACACACACACACAGGAGCTCATAACACACACACAGAGGAGCTCATAACACACACACACACACAGAGGAGCTCATAACACACACACACACACAGGAGCTCATAACACATACACACACACACACACACACACAGGAGCTCATAACACACACACACACACAGGAGCTCATAACACACACACACACACAGGAGCTCATAACACACACACACACACACACACAGGAGCTCATAACACACACACACACACACACACACAGGAGCTCATAACACACACACACACAGGAGCTCATAACACACACACACACACAGGAGCTCATAACACACACACAGGAGCTCATAACACACACACACACACACACCCACAGGAGCTCATAACACACACACACAGGAGCTCATAACACACACACACACACAGGAGCTCATAACACACACACACACAGGAGCTCATAACACACACACACAGGAGCTCATAACACACACACAGGAGCTCATAACACACACACACAGGAGCTCATAACACACACACACAGGAGCTCATAACACACACACACACACACAGGAGCTCATAACACACACACACACAGGAGCTCATAACACACACACAGGAGCTCATAACACACACACACAGGAGCTCATAACACACACACACACACACAGAAGCTCATAACACACAAACACACACAGGAGCTCATAACACACACACACACACACACAGGAGCTCATAACACACACACACACACACAGGAGCTCATAACACACACACAGGAGCTCATAACACACACACACACAGGAGCTCATAACACACACACACACACACAAGCTCATAACACACACACGAGCTCATAACACACACACACACACACACGAGCTCATAACACACACACACACACACACACAGGAGCTCATAACACACACACACAGGAGCTCATAACACACACACAGGAGCTCATAACACACACACACAGGAGCTCATAACACACACACACACAGGAGCTCATAACACACACACACACAGGAGCTCATAACACACACACACACACAAGCTCATAACACACACACGAGCTCATAACACACACACACACACACACGAGCTCATAACACACACACACAGGAGCTCATAACACACACACACAGGAGCTCATAACACACACACACACACACACACACACACACAGGAGCTCATAACACACACACACACACACACAGGAGCTCATAACACACACACACACACACACGGAGGAGCTCATAACACACACACACAGAGGAGCTCATAACACACACACACAGAGGAGCTCATAACACACACACACACACACACAGAGGATCTCATAACACACACACACAGAGGAGCTCATAACACACACACACACACACACAGAGGAGCTCATAACACACACACACACACAGAGGAGCTCATAACACACACACACACACAGAGGAGCTCATAACACACACACACACACACAGGAGCTCATAACACACACACACACACACAGGAGCTCATAACACACACACAGAGGAGCTCATAACACACACACACACACAGAGGAGCTCATAACACACACACACACACAGGAGCTCATAACACATACACACACACACACACACACACAGGAGCTCATAACACACACACACACACAGGAGCTCATAACACACACACACACACAGGAGCTCATAACACACACACACACACACACACAGGAGCTCATAACACACACACACACACACACACACAGGAGCTCATAACACACACACACACAGGAGCTCATAACACACACACACACACAGGAGCTCATAACACACACACAGGAGCTCATAACACACACACACACACACACCCACAGGAGCTCATAACACACACACACAGGAGCTCATAACACACACACACACACAGGAGCTCATAACACACACACACACAGGAGCTCATAACACACACACACAGGAGCTCATAACACACACACAGGAGCTCATAACACACACACACAGGAGCTCATAACACACACACACAGGAGCTCATAACACACACACACACACACAGGA